>NC_047659.1:87077188-87087188 GCF_011762505.2 Arvicanthis niloticus | reverse complement strand
TTCCCTTTTAAAAAAAAAAAAAAAAAAAAAAAAGAGGTAACAGGATTCGGTGCTGATCACCCTACCATCAGGTGACAGAGTGATAAACATCCTTCGGAACTGGTGAAGAGTTGGCCACTAGGAAGTTCAAAATGCATCTAAGCTGATACACTGAATGAGGTGACTTGAAGTGCCTCGCCATGCTTCATGGAATCTCAGACACCCCTGTGCCCCCACCAAATTAATCAGACTGCTCATTCGTTCCCTGCCTTCATACACAGAGGTGCCTAGCATGTTTATATTGTAATATTTTCCCCACAGCACCTGTCATAATACCAGGAACAATTTAATTGTTTATATATTTCTGACCAGCCTTCACCGTTCTGATGCAAGCTCCTGGAGGACAGGGACTTTTTCCTTTTTTATATATTTTCTTGAGGCCTCTATCAGTGCCCCCACACAGGGAGGTACTCAACACATAGATGTCAAAGGAAAAAGTAAATTCCAAGTGGTGTGCAGATCACCTACTACAGTGAACAATTTTCTTGAAGTCTAAAGTTGCAGCGATTTTTTTTCCCCAAATTAAATGTGAGGGAAAGCGAGGGAGAGTTAAACGTTCTGCAGAAAGAAATGAAACATTCCAGACAGACAGTGTTTAAAAAAAAATCATGTTCTACCCCCACGCTGGCTAATAAAAAACTAAGTGAAATTCCAAAGTTTTAAATTAAAAAAAATTAACAACACTCCAGTTTTTTAAGCTGAGACTATCAATGTTTCTGCCAACTCAATTTGAATCCCTGAGGGTAGGGTGGGGAGGGGAGACTGTTGATATTGCCAAGGTCGGAAAAAAAATTTTAAAAATCAAACTCTATAAAATGAGGAAACAATTAAAATGATTTGCATAATTATCTCTTAACATTCTAAAGTTCTTCCAGATTCAACAGTGTTTCAGTTTACATAATCACTGGATAAAACACGAAGCTCAAGTATTAGATGTGCTAAAAAAAAAAAAAATACTCGGAGTAAGATCACTAGAATATGAAGAATTTTATAAAACACAACAACATCAACAAAAAAACTTTCAAAGTCCATATATCTGCTCAATTAATTAAACCTTACTTAGCTGCTCAGCTCTGATCCCACAGCCAGAACAAAGAGGGCAATATGTCTGCTAAGCCATCTGTGTGTGTGTGTGTGTGTGTGTGTGTGTGTGTGTGTGTGTGTGTGTTTGAGAAAGAGACAGAGACAGACAGAGGGGGGGGGGCGGTCAGCCTCCACCTTTTTGTTAAATAAGGTCTCTTTTGTAAACCACTGTGAACAACAGGCTAGTCGACCTAAGAACCTGTGTAGATTCTCCTGCCTCTGCCTCCCAATTTGTCTTGGAATACTGGGATTCCAGATACTTGCTACCAAATCCAGTTTTACATAATTTCTGAGGATCTGAACTTGCACCTTCACACTAGTGCATGAAGGACCTTACCCACTGAGCTGTCTCTGTAATCCCAAGTTACAGTATAAATCCAAATAAAACATCTGTCTGTGAGGAGTTCAGCCCTCCTACTGCAGCATAAGCTTGTGGAGGGCAATAATCCAAGCTAGCCAGAAAACCCAGCTTTGCCATGTCAGAGATATGTACATGCTCAGTAAACAAGAGAAAACACACAGCATCTCAGTGTCTAATTATTATTAATTAGCCTACAAGATACCAGGTCTCATTACATTTTCAAACCAAAATTGTTTTAGCTGATGCTTCTCAAGTAGGCTCATCTGCTCTCCCCTTGCATGCTATGCTCTCCCCACCAGAGCCTGTCACTCGGGTCTTCACCTGCTCATCTTCCTTGGCATGTTTATGTCCTCTCCTGGGTCTTCTTTCTTAGAGTCTTAAGGTTTGCCTACATTTATAGACAGACAGAACACACACACACACACACACACACACACACACACGAAACATACAACTATAAACTAATGGTCTACATATGCGACATGTCTTTCTTCCTTAGTTTCCGAGTTTCCTTAATTTTTGTTTTGTATTGCATTTCACTTTGCTTAATTTATCTTTCCAACCCTACACCCTTTCCTGAAAATTTCATAATCTCACTTTTTTTAACAGCTGGATAAAATTCGACTATCTTGTACCACATTTCATTAACTACTCATCTATAGATGGGTAGCTACACTGATTCCATTTCATTGCTCTTGAGTAGCAATAAACACAGATGATCAGGTACCTCTGTGGCTGCCTCTAGAGTTCTTTGGGTAGATGGCCAGAATTGCCAATATATAGCTGGATCATGTAGTAATTCTATTTTTAGTATCTTTTTTTTTCTTTCAGAAACCTCCATACTGGTTTCCATTAATGGATATTCTATTTGCATCCCCACCAGCAGCAAATAGGAGTTCCTCTTCCCCATATCCCCGACAACACTTGTCAGTTTTCTTGATGATAGCCATCAGAATGTCTAATTAGACAGGAAATGTTGAAAACACCATCAACCCCTTTGCCACCCATCTGTCAGCCCCATTTTCTCCAGTTCTTTCATCTTTCATACTTCAAAAGATACAATCATCTGCCTTCCAAGCCAAAAGGCAGGTGAGCAGCCCCAAAGAACATGGTCAATGTACTGATGACTTAAAGAACGCTCAACTGGTGAAAGAGATCATGGACAATATAGCCCTTTCCTCATCCCTAGCACAGACTTTCTCCTGGGAACGGTGACAACTTGATGCTTTATGTGTCACAATGAGACCGTTACCTAATGCTCCCATTTACAAATAATTCAGTGTCTCTTCATGTTTGCTTACTTCAGGTGTGACTACAGACAGGTTAAGAGGGTTGGGGGAGTGGGGTGCTGTGTACTATTATGGACACGAATAAATTCCAGATCACAACCTTAGTATTCTTACCTGGTCTACACCTATGCACGCATACACACAAACTATCATTTAAAGAATATTCTTAAACACATTGTCTAGTTTTTAAAGCCAAATAAGAATCAGCACTTTGCAAACTGAACAGAATCAGTTATAAGGAACATGCAACAAAGCAAGAGATAAGAAAAAACCATTGAAAACTGTACTTATAAAAAGAGTCCTAGGGCAGTGCCACCATTCCTCTGCCCACTGCCTGCAGTGCCTCCTCACACAGGAAGATGACCACTGAGTATACACTATGGTTGAAAGCTTATGGAGGAGTGGGAAATGAATTCAAATTAAATCCTGTTTTGAAAAAATAACCCACTTTTTTATTTTGACTTCTTCACTTTAAGTGTTGCCCCCAAAATTAAAAGTATATAAGAACAAGGTAAAGAAAAAAAGAAAGAAAAAAAAACCAAAACAAAAACAAAACTTAAGGTATCTGTAGATTCATTAAAAGTTAGGTTGTCTTGAGAAAACTGACTTCTGATACTTATTGTAGAGGTATGCTGACATGCATGTTCATGGAGAAGCAAGGGTAGACTTTCTGGAGCTGGAGCTGGAACTTGACACTACTCTCAGACAGCTTCACTACTGATATGAATGACAGACAAGAACACTGTGTGCTTGCTTGTTTTATGAGTTAAGAGAGATGAGAGGAGGGCTGGAAAAATTCACCCAGCAGGTTGTAGCCTAACTATAAAATAGATACAAATTCATACATATTAAATAATAGAAGAAAACTTCCTCTTTGCTTCCTGCCCTTTCCCTTCTTTTCCTCCCCTCCCACACCCTCCCTCCCTCCCTCCCTACCTTCCTTCCTTCCTTCCTTCCTTCTTCCTCTTTCCTTTTCTTTCTTTCCTCCTGACAGTCTCATGTACTCTAGTGGAAATTACTATGAAGCTGAAACTAGACTGGAAATACTCATCTTTCTGCTCCCACTTCCCAAGTTGAGGGAGTAGAGGCATATACCACCACACCAGGCTGAGAGAAAAACTCCTGACAGGGAAAAGTCACTAGCACTTGAGTGATCTGCTATGTGTACTATGCTAGAAAATTTATAAAATCATTTTTAAGCTGGGCAGCATTTGTAATCATTTCAGACATGGGCAGAAAGATGTTATTTGATTTTAAAGAGGAGCCAATTGGGGAGTGCTCCCAGACATGCTGGGGAGTGCTCCCAGACATGTTGTTAGAGATGATGGCACACTGTCAAACTGGCACTCCAATGCAAGTGGACATACACGCAGATTTTAAGGGATGAGAGACTTAAGTAAAAAGGAGAAAAACTTATATTACAGGCAGCAAAGCTAAGCGTGTGGGCACTAGATGGGTGGGTTTGTAATATGCATCCCAGTTAGGAATAGAAAGATGGTGGCTGTAAAATCAGGGGACCTGAGTTTCTTCATTTGTTTGTGGCCTTAGCTGATCAAATCAGCACTCAAGGAGGCTACAGAGGTAAAGGAGCGGATAGACTTGGGAGGCTCGCATCCATCTCCTAGCTTTTGTAGCTTCTACCTATGGCAGGAACAGTCACGACAAACTGTGCTTTAGTGTTTAGGAGCCAACAACACTAACACCTGTCTTTACTATATACAGTAACTGCGGAATGAGTCAACTAAGAAGACCCAAATCTCCCATTAACTACCACATTCTAGTCATTAGTTTATGTTACCTAAAATTAATTCCTCACAGCCCCTCAGTCTTCTAGCTACAAGGAAGTGGTAGGGAGGCCATCAAGGACTCATCTTCCTATGTCAATGGATATTTATTGATAGGACACCAAGTCAAGAGCCATGACTACAAATGCTAATGCCAACAAAATGTACCTCTGCATTAGTTATATGAAATGCCCCAAGTTACAAAGCAAAAATAAAAAACCAACTTTAGATGACTTAGTTAAGGCGAACCATGAATCTATGTCCACCAATCAGCACACAGGAGACTCGAATGAGTGTCTTCATCTGTATGAAAACACAAATGTTCACCTGTGTAGACAGGCATATCACCAAGAGCAGGTAGGGAAGCATGTAGGTTTGAGTGACCCAAATTAAAATTGTCATTCTCCTTGGTTTGTATCCAATGACATCAAAGACCAATGTTGGTCCAAAAGCTAAGACACCGACCCTAAGAAAAGCAGTAACCACAGTAGAAATTACCTATACTCTACTCAAAATCCTGTATTTTGTGTTCCTGCAAAGTAGTATTTTGCACACATCCTGTGAAGAACTAATGAATAAATACTATTCATGTTTTCCAAGAATGGTATTCATCAAGCTTTCCAAGCAAATATATTTACTCTAATAGAAGTTACAAGATGAAACAGGAACAAAACAGGAAAAGTATCTCATTCTTAAACTATATTAGCATTCTCTTGTGACTTAGGAGAAAGTGGAATTCCTAAATTCTCAAACTGTGACGAAATATTGGCTTTATTGATTCTCTGAACAATTTGTGGGAGTACCAAATCATTATTTTGACAGTTTTATCATAAGGTAATAGACTTCCTTTTAGATAATTGCAGCTACCACATTCAATTTCAACCTGCCATAGGATTTTTTTTCCTAGATACAGCTGTACTGTCAGTCCTAGATCACATTACTTTCTTTTTATAGCTATACACACACAGCATTTTAGGCCTTACACCTAATTATGGCAGCACAATAACAATTTAAAAGCTCATCATTAAGAAGTAAAGGTTAAGCACTTATATGTTAAGACTCCTTTTTATAAAGACATATAGTGCTGGGTGACATAGGTAAATGAATTACACAGCTCTGTCGGAGTGGGTTAAAAAAAAAAAAGAAGAAGAAGAGGACTTCCTTTTTGGATATACTAGGAAATCTGAAGAGTTTGCATCTAGGTAATGACATTAGCTAACTAGAGTATCAACTTACATGCTTTCTGACTCATTAAAACTACTTAATCACCAACTCTCACAACATCAAACTGTAACAAAATATGTCCCCTGAATATGAAGGCACTTTGGCATAGCTGTTAGATGGTGCACTCAGAAACTGTATCATCAGCTCTTACTGTGTGACTTCGGCAGGTATCTTCAGTGCTCAGGTCCTGGTCACAGTACCTCCAAGGACATAATACTTCTACTTTCCTACATTGTTTGGACAGTGAAATAGCCAAGATAGGCAAAGCACTTAGGAAGTGCTTGCCATGTTGTACCTGCCCTGCAAGTGTCAGATACTATGGCTGTCTAAATGATTTGTCTTAAGTGATAAGTAACTACCAAACAAAGATATGCAGAGGCATCAAAACAGGCATGTGGCCTCAGCCCTTGGATGAAGCTGCACAAACAGGAGAGCCAAGAGATAAGTTTCCCAGGGGCATAAAGTTTATTGCTTTTCTCATTCTAAGTCTGTCACAGAGTTTTTGGGTTTGCTGGTGAATAAGTGTATAAAATATACTCGGTACTGAAAGTGTACAACCGAAAAAGCAGCAATGCAATGACATAACTTAGTACCCAGCTGACCCTCCGCTCAAACAAACAGAAGGCATCTGGACCAAGTGACTGTTCTGATGGAGAAAACCAAATAGCCCAGTCCTCCAGTAAACACCTGAAGTTTCCAAAAGTGTCACAAATCAATGTTCTATTCCAAATCCCAAAGTAAGAAATATTAGCCAATGAAAGGTGTTTCCTTATGTGACATTTTGTATCAATGTGGGTCATGTTTTAAAAAAATCAACAAAAGTCCCACTTTGTTGTAAAATTTTCAAATCATTTTCCTTAAGCAGAAAAAAAAAAGTCACATGAAATCAGGGCAATGCTGTAAAACAAGCACATGGAAGTATCATATGTATACGAAAGACTGTTTACTTCTAGATCCTTCTTAGGACAAAAGCTGTAATGGATAGAGGATTATCTCAATCTAGATCACGGAACACTGTATCATGAGCTCCTGACTCCTCCTCATGTCTCCTCAGGCTGATGACCAATCCTGCAGTCATCTTAGTCCTTCATAAGGACCTTCTAATCATCATCTTCCAACAACCTCACAACCTTTTTGCACAGTAATCATTCCTCAGAAAGTATAAGAAAAAAAGAAAAATAAATAAAGGATAGAGGGCGGGGCAGGGTGGAACATCAACCAACAGAAGTCTTCGGAAGTTACCAGGGTTTACAGGATGCTCACTGAGATAGCAACGTTAATTTTCACGATGAATAATTTGGGGGTTTCAAGCAACTGTTCTTTGTCCCCATGATCCCTGATAATAGTAGTTTACTGAATTCTACCGCCTACACTGTATATAATGCACAGTTGGGGGTCTACCTTCCAAGTCTGTGCTTTTTGAGTGATAAAGCCTTTCAATATGATGAGTCCATTAACACTTACCGTGCAGAGAATGAGCTTATATACTTCTTTCAAACCAGTGAAGATAAATCATTTTCTCTTTACCACTTGTGAAAGGCAAACTATATATGGAACTTTTCTACTTCTCAAAAGTTCCATGACATTATGTACATGTATACATATTCTTGCAAGTAAACCCTTGCCTTTCTTAATGCCTATGGTGGCTGAAAATCACGCAAGTGAATTGTACAGGAAGATAACACTTCCCACCTGATAAATGTGTAATCAGTATAAACAGTTGGCAAAAGCTTGGAAGCACTGCCTGAGAAGAGCCTCTTTGACAAGTTCCATGCACTGTCTCCATTGCTTCAATGAACATGTGGTAATTGCTCATAGTAACTTTACTACTACTTAGAGGGAAGAAGAACTTACTATATCATGCAAATGGAAATTCAGTCATTAACAATTTTATAGTTAATTGTTTAAATGACTAAAATCAATTGTCGGGTCCATGGTAGAGGGAAGGATACCCCTCTCACACTGAAACAGTTCTGGAAAGGCTATTTCATCTAAGAATGAACCATAACTTTCCATCTCTCTCAGAGCCTTCAATGTCTAACCTTCTGCAGTCATCCTGTAAGATATCCTCTAAAACTCTTCGAAGGGCCGAAAGGGTCTAATTTTGCCTATCCTCATTCAAAGCAACTCTTGGCTTTTAACTTCACATTCACCCTGGAGTCCTTTTGCTTCCTCACATGTCCTCTTATGCCCCATAGGCTTTATATTTCTGTCACTCCCACTGTAAACCCTAGGTCAGACTTGACATTTGCTAAGGGTACCAAGACAGCTATGCACTGGTCTTGGTCAAAACACCTGAAATTCCTTCACACTTCAACTCATTTAGTTCTTAACTGCTGCCAAGACACAGACTTTTGTCATGTTTAATTCCAAATTATGTTGCAAGCTTTTATTACCTACCTCCAAATGTGCTTTTAAATAAGTGAAAGTTGATGTAGTAATGTCTATATTACTTTCTTTCAAATTGTATTTGATAGATGTTATTTTTTTTACTAATTTTTTATTTTATTAGTACATATTTATTGCACCAAATACTGGGTCTCATTATGACATTCTTCAAATATGTACACAATGGCCTTTAATCAGACTAACCCCTCCTTTTCCTTCCATGCTACCTAACCCCACCCCTACTAGCCCACTTCTTCCTGAATAGGTTACCTTCTGTCTGTAGTCTTATAGGACCACAGCTGAGTCCGCTCAACTTAAACAGCACATGATTAAAGTCAACTGAACCGGACTGCTTGTAAGTAGCTGAGAAACTCTACCATTCCCCTTTCTTTGTTCATGTAGCTCTCTGTTTTAACAGCCATGCTCAATCCATGTAGTCTCCGTAGGTGTACAAACCAGAACAAATCTCCCCTTTGATTCTCTCAGCATACTTTAGCTTCCAAAGGCAAAGACAGAATCATAACTATTGTATGCTTCTCATATTCCACGTAATTATCAACTTCTTCGGTTAGGGACATTCCTCTTTTCACCTAGCTCAGTACCTAACATAGCACCCAGAACACACCCAACATTCCAGTAGCTCCTGACTACTGTGGGGAAAAGGACATGCGTTCCACAGCAGTGAATACTTCAAGATCATTCAAAATGTAACATCAAATATTAGTAACCCATTATAGAAAACATAATTCTTCTTTTTCAGGGAGAGAGGGAGTGGTGGTGAAAATTAATAAAATACATGTTGTGTAGAAGAGTGTATCCCTAAAACACACAGAAACACTACACAGCATCTATCTTCAATATAAACCCCATTCAATGACATTGCTCATTTCTAAATGGTGTGGAAAGAAAATCAAAGGGAGGCTGTATGAAATCATTAGGAAACAGGCAAAATCACAGTTTAAAACAAGAGCCGAGAGATTCTCACAATGACACTGTGGAAATTTTAATCACAATGTGATCATGAATGGAAGTAGTCAATATGCTTAACTTAAGTTAAAAAGCCAACTTCCCTATTAATAATAAAGATCATTTTATAAATACATCAGTAATTGAGTTTCAGAAGAGACTGAACATTTATTCTCCTTCTTGTATAAGTATCTCTAATGATGTTACCATGTAAAAGATGTGTGTGCCTAAGACACTCATGCTTAAAACATATACATGTCTATATTTGTTAATAAACTATTCAAAATACCAAATATAAAAATATCACCTGAGATGTCCATTGACAAAAGAAATAATAAAGAAAATAGCATATAAACACACACAAACGAATATTACTGAGCCATAAAATATATACCAGTATCTATGAACATTTAGAGCAAAATACATGGAACTGGTAGATATTATATTAAGAGAAATCAGAAACAGAAAGATGTACAAGGTGTTCTCTCTCATACCTAGATACTAGAAAGGGGGAGAGAGAGAGAGAGAGAGAGAGAGAGAGAGAAGAGAAGAGAAGAGAAGAGAAGAGAAGAGAAGAGAAGAGAGAAAGGAAGTTTACCCAGATGTGAAATATGGTTTCTAGAGGCAGAAAAGGGTGTGGGTGACAGAGGCTGAATGAGTGGGTACCCAAACATAAGTTACAGTACACTAGTGTGTGTTCTACAGCACAGAGAGGTGACTTGGAGATCAAATGATACATTTTATGATTAACTAGAAGAGAGGAAGGTTGTGAACACAATCAATGAAAAGGAGTCAGGAATATCACACCTTCTTCTTCTTCTTCTTTTTTTTTTTTTTTTTTTTTTTTTTTTTTTTTTGGTTTTTTG